>NC_135993.1:3279967-3294967 GCF_053455715.1 Rhinoraja longicauda
ACATATATATATATATATATATACACACCTGTACGCACACACACATATGTATATACACACACCTGCACGCACACACACATATATATATATACACACACCTGCACGCACACACACATATGTACCTGCACGCATACACACATGTATATACACACCTTCACGCACACACACGTGTGTATATACACATACCTGCATGCACACACACATATATATATATACACACACACCTGCACGCACACACACATATGTATATACACACACCTGCATGCATACACACATTTGTATATACACACACACATAAACACACGCATGCAGTATATACATATATACACAAACACACACACACATATATGTTTGTATATATATATATATGTGTGTGTGAATGTGTAGATTATATACCCCGATCAGCCAAAACATTATGACCACTGACAGGCGAAATGAATAACTGATTATCTTGTTACAATTGCACCTGTCAAGGGGTGGGATATATTAGGCAGCAAGTGAACAGTCGGTTCTTGAAGTTGACGTGTTGAATGCAGGAGAAGTGGGCAGGAGTAAAGACCTGAGCGACTTTGACAAGGGCCAAATTGTTCTGGCCAGACGACTGGGTCAGAGCATCTCTGAAACGGCAAGGCTTGTGGGGTGCTCCCGGTCAGCAGTGGTGAGTACCGACCGACAGTGGTCCGAGGAGGGACAAACCACAAACCGGCGACAGACAGGGTGTTGGGCGCCCAAGGCTCATCGATGCGCGAGGGCAACGAAGGCTATCCCATCTGGTCCGAACCGACAGAAGGTCGACCGTAGCACAAGTCACAGAAAACTTTAATGGTGGTCTCGGGAGGAATGTGTCACAATACACAGTGCATCGCACCCTGCTGCGTATGGGGCTGCACACGGAGGACCAACAGCATATTAGGCAGGTGGTCATAATGTTTTGGCTCATCAGGTCAGAATGTTTTGGCTGATGGGTGTATACACATATACAAATCAAGAACCTGTCAATCTCCGCTTTAAAGCCTATTCTTTCCCACTTCCCCATTTAATTATTTTAATGTTTGGCTCAAATCCACGTCCCTTTGCCAACTAAGTGGGGGGAAAAGGTTGCTGTTTATTACTTCCAGGCTTGTGAGATTCCCCCCTCCTGTGAATGTTCCTCTTTAGGCTTTTGGGATCGAGGGTAAATGTCAGAGTCGCTGATTGCCAGGGAGATGCACTGGGCCGTGAGAGGCAGGGGGGCAGCATCTGTTAGAAGACGGGACACCGTTCCACATCGAATCCAGAGAGATAGACAATAGACAATAGGTGCAGGAGGAGGCCATTCGGCCCTTCGAGCCAGCACCGCCATTCAATGTGATCATGGCTGATCATTCTCAATCAGTACCCCGTTCCTGCCTTCTCCCCATACCCCCTGACTCCGCTATCCTTAAGAGCTCTATCTAGCTCTCTCTTGAATGCATTCAGAGAATTGGCCTCCACTGCCTTCTGAGGCAGAGAATTCCACAGATTCACAACTCTCTGACTGAAAAAGTTTTTCCTCATCTCAGTTCTAAATGGCCTACCCCTTATTCTTAACTGTGGCCCCTTGTTCTGGACTCCCCAAACATTGGGAACATGTTTCCTGCCTCTAACGTGTCCGACCCCTTAATAATCTTATACGTTTCGATAAGATCTCCTCTCATCCTTCTAAATTCCAGTGTATACAAGCCTAGTCGCTCCAGTCTTTCAACATATGATAGTCCCGCCATTCCGGGAATTAACCTAGTAAACCTACGCTGCACGCCCTCAATGGCAAGAATATCCTTCCTCAAATTTGGAGACCAAAACTGCACACAGTACTCCAGGTGCGGTCTCACTAGGGCCCTGTACAACTGCAGAAGGACCTCTTTGCTCCTATACTCAACTCCTCTTGTTATGAAGGCCAACATTCCATTGGCTTTCTTCACTGCCTGCTGTACCTGCATGCTTCCTTTCAGTGACTGATGCACTAGGACACCCAGATCTCGTTGTTTGGTTTAGTTTAACGATACAGCGTGGAAACAGGTCCTTCGGCCCACCGAGTCCGCACCAACCAGCGACCCCCCTACACTTCCACTGTCCGACACACGTTAGAGACCATTTTACATTTACACCAAGCCAATTAGCCTACAAACGAGAATTGGCGGCCACACTTCTTCCTCACTGATCCTCGACACAGGGCTGTGTGCTCACAGTCCTCTCCTGTGCTCCCTGTTCACGCACGGCTGTACTGCTAAGCACAGCTCAAACATCATCCTAAAGTTTGCTGACGACACGACCATCTTGGGCCCCATCACAGACAACAATGAGACGGCCTACAGAGAGGAGGTGAAGGCACTGAACAGCCGGTGCCAGGAAAATAACCTCTCTCTCAATGTCAGCAAAACTAAAGAGATGATGGTGGACTACAGGAGACATCGGGGGAGTGGACACCTCCCCATCCACATCGGTGATGCTGAGGTTGAAAGGGTCAGCTGCTTTAAGTTCCTCGGTGTCCACATCACTGAGGGCCTTTCCTGGACACTGCACACGGACACAATAACAAAGAAGGCCCCACCAGCGGCTCTTTTTCCTGAGAAGACTGGAGCGACTAGGCTTGCATACACTGGAATTTAGAAGGATGAGAGGAGATCTTATCGAAACGTATAAGATTATTAAGAAGTTGGACACGTTAGAGGCAGGAAACATGTTCCCAATGTTGGGGGAGTCCAGAACAAGGGGCCACACAGTTTAAGAATAAGGGGTAGGTCATTTAGAACTGAGATGAGGAAAAACCTTTTCAGTTGTGAATCTGTGGAATTCTCTGCCTCAGAAGGCAGTGGAGGCCAATTCTCTGAATGCATTCAAGAGAGAGCTGGATAGAGCTCTTAAGGATAGCGGAGTCAGGGGGTATGGGAAGAAGGCAGGAACGGGGTACTGATTGAGAATGATCAGCCATGATCACATTGAATGGCGGTGCTGGCTCGAAGGGCCGAATGGCCTCCTCCTGCACCTATTGTCTATAGGAAGTTTGGCATGAACGCCAGCATCCTCACAAACTTGTACAGATGCACCATCGAGAGCCTACAGTCTGGTATGGGAACTGTTCTGCCCACGGCCACAAATCACGACAGAGAGTGGTGAAGACGCCACAGCATATCACTGGCAACTGTCTCCCGGCCATTCAGGACATGTTCTACCGGCGGTACCTGCGGAAGGCACGCAGCATCATCAAGGACCACAGCCACCCAGCACGCAGGCTGTTCTCCTTGTTACCGTCAGGCAGACGATACAGGAGTGTGGCTGCACGTACCACCAGACTCAAGAACAGTTTCTACCATCAGCCCATCAGGCTTCTGAACTCATAAACACATTTCACATCGTATGTGTTGATTATTTTTAATATTGTCCTTTTACCTATTTTTAATATTGTCTTTTTACCTTACTAATGTCATTTTTTAAAATCTTATTTATCCTTGGAATATTACTGCTGAGGTGACCCGTTGTCTTGTCAAATACATTTCATTGTATAAGAAGGGTCTCGACCCGAAACGTCACCCATTCCTTCTCTCCCAAGATGCTGCCTGACCCGCTGAGTTACTCCAGCATTTTGTGAATAAAAACATTTCATTGTACTATGACAATAGACAATAGACAATAGGTCCAGGAGTAGGCCATTCGGCCCTTCGAGCCAGCACCACCATTCAATGTGATCATGGCTGATCATTCTCAATCAGTACCCCGTTCCTGCCTTCTCCCTATACCCCCTGACTCCACTATCCTTAAGAGCTCTATCCAGCTCTCTCTTGAATGCATAGAGAGAATTGGTCTCCACTGCCTTCTGAGGCAGAGAATTCCACAGATTCACAACTCTCTGACTGAAAAGGTTTTCCCTCATCTCTGTTCTAAATGGCCTACCCCTTATTCTTAAACTGTGGCCCCTGGTTCTGGACTCCCCCAACATTGGGAACATGTTTCCTGCCTCTAACGTGTCCAATCCCTTAATAATCTTATACGTTTCGATAAGATCCCCTCTCATCCTTTTTCGATAAGATTCCCTCTCATCCTGTTGCACCTGTGCCAACCTGCCTACGACACATAAAAATGTATTATTATTATTATTATTATTATTATTATAAACCTGCACGTCTGTGGAGTGTGGGAGGAAACCGAAGATCACGGGGAAATCCCACGCAGGTCACGGGGAGAACGTACAAACTCCGTACAGACGGCGCCCGTAGTCGGGATTGAACCCGGGTCTCCGGCGCTGTGAGGCAGCAGCTCTACCCGCTGCGTTGGTAAGGAGCAAATTAAGGAGAGAACGTCCCGTGAAAATATGAACATTTTCTGAAAGGCTTCGTCCTGTAAAGTGATTCCACGTTGCTAATGTCTTGCCAATGACACGCATCGATTACAATACAAAATTGAAAAACCATTCAATGTATGAATACTCGGTTAAAAGCTCTTCCACCAATAAAGACCTTAGTAGAGCTGCCCACGCAAGGCCAGGCTTTTAAACCACTTTAATATAATGCGGTTTCCCATTCAGCACAAACGGGTGGATGTGGCTTGCAATCCAGGCACCGATTACTGGAGTCAAACTGCACAGGACACCACTTAACTCTTGTCGTGTAAGCTGGGTGGCACGGTGGCGCAGCGGTAGAGTTGCTGCCTCACGATCCCGACTGTGGGCGCCGTCTGTACGGAGTTTGCACGTTCTCCCCGTGACCCGCGTGGGTTTTCTCCGAGATCTTCGGTTTCCCCCCACACTCCAAAGACGTACAGGTTTGTAGGTGAATTGTCTTGGTATAAGTGTACATTGTCCCCAGTGTGTGTAGGATAGCGTTCGTGTGCGGGGATCGCTGGTCGGTGCGGACTCGGTGGGCTGAAGGGCCTGTTTCCTCCCTGTATCTCTAAACTAAAGTCTACTCCGCCATTCAATCATGGCTGAACTATCTCTCCCTCCTAACCCCAATTCTCCTGCCTTCCTGTTTCCGAGCTGTATCTTGAAACTAAACTATGGTGTGCGATTTCCAACAGAACTGTGGGCTTGGCTAAATACGCGAGGCAGGAACAAATAGATCTGGCGAAGTAGTCTAGTCTTTAGCCTTTAGAGACACAGTGTGGAAACAGTCTCTTCGGTCCACTAACTCTGCTCCGACCCAGCGATCACCCCGTAGACTAGCACTGTCCTGGGGGAAAATTATGATTTTACCGAAACCCAATTAACCTGCACACGTCCACACACGTCTTTGGAATGTGGGAGGAAACCGAAGCACCTGGAGAAAGCCCACGCAGTTCACGGGGTAGAACGTACAAACTCTGCACAGACAGCACCCGTGGTCAGGATCGAACCCGGGCCTCTGGCGCTGTAAGGTAGCAGCTCCACCACTGTGCTGCCACCGAGCCACACAGCACGGAAACAGGCCCTTCGGCCCAACGCATTCGTGCCCTCCAAGATGCCCTATCTCTGCTGGTCCTATTTGCTCATAATTGGTCTCGGTCCCTCCACACCTTTTCTATCCATTTACCTGCCCATCATCAGCGTAAACCAGTGTCTCCAGTTCCTTCCAATATACCTCCTGTACCACAGTGGCATTCTGTGTTTGCACTAATGTTTTGTATGCACGGTAATCTTTATTTTGCTGTCTTGTATAATTGATGTTTGGTGAATCTACATGCATCTGATGCTGCTGCCTGCAGGCTAGATTCTCATTGTACCTGTTCCTCACCTGTGACTCGGACAATAAACGCCACCAAGACTAAGTTCGTAAGTGATAGGAGCAGAATTAGGCCATTCGGCCCATCAGGTCATTCAATCATGGCTGATCTCTCCTTCCCTCCCGACCCCATTCTCCTGCCTTCTCCCCATAACTGGGCACCCGTACTAATCAGTAATCTATCTACTTCCGCCCTAAAAAATATCCATTGACTCCACAGCTTTCTGTGGCAATGAATTCCACAGATTCACTGCCCTCTGACTAATGAAATTCCACCTCATCTCCTTCCTGAAGGAGCTTCCTTTAATTCCGAGAATGTGCCCTCTGGTCCTCACTCCCACAAGTGCAGTGAACTGACTCCTCCCACTAAGATGCAGGGAATAGAGGGATATATGGAGCATTCAAGAGAGAGTTAGATAGAACTCTTAAGGATAGTGGAGTCAGGGGGTATGGGGAGAAGGCAGGAACGGGGTACTGATTGAGAATGATCAGCCATGATCACATTGAATGGCGGTGCTGGCTCGAAGGGCCGAATGGCCTCCTCCTGCACCTATCTGGACTACTGCAACAGCCTCCTCTATGGCTCACCCTCAAAAATCATTAGTAAACTTCAATACATTCAAAACTCCGCTGCCCGTCTACTCACCCACACCCCGATCCGTGACCATATCACCCCCGTCCTTTACAAACTCCACTGGCTCCCCATCCTCCAGAGAATCCAGTACAAAATCCTCCTCATGACCTACAAAGCCCTCCATAACCTGGCCCCATCCTACCTGACTGACCTCCTCCACAGGCACACTCCCACCTGCACCCTCCGCTCTGCTGCTGCCAATCTCCTGTCCCCCCCCATCCGGACCAAACTCAGATCCTGGGGGGACAGGGCTTTCTCCATCGCTGCTCCCACCCTATGGAACTCACTACCCCAAACCGTCAGAGACTCCTCCTCACTCACCACATTCAAAACATCACTGAAGTCTCACCTGTTCAGTACTGCCTTCAACCACTGACCGTCACCTCACCCTCTGTCTCCTTTCTCTGTTTGTTTACTTATTTATCTATTTATTCACTTCTCTATGTTCTAGAAATCCCTGTAAAGCGTCTTTGAGTGTTTGAAAAGCGCTATATAAATGTAATGCATTATTATTATTATTATTGTCTATTGATATGGATCACGTTCAGGCAGATAAGTCTGTACAGAGTTAGTTCATTCTCCCTAAGGCCTGCGTGGGTTTTCTCCGAGTTCTTCGGTTTCCTCCCACACTCCAAAGACGAACAGGTTTGTAGGTTAATTGGCTTGGTGTAAAAAAATTGTGAAAATTGTCCCTAGTGTGTGTCGGGCAGAGTTAATCGCTGGTCGGCACGGACTCGATGGGCCAAAGGGCCTGTCTCCAAGCTGTATTTCTAAAATTATGTCTAAGTAGTTTATCTGTCTATCCAAGAGTGGTTTATCTTGACATCATGTTGAGAACAGACATTGTGGGCCGAAGGGCCTGTTCATTTGCCCCACTAAGGTGTCATCTCTTAGCCAGGTGCTAGTTTCACAAAAAAAGTCACTTTTATCGACCTGACTCGGCATTGTCGTGGTCATTGTGGCGGTCATTGTTGCGGTCACTATCGTGGTCATTGTCGTGGTCATTGTCGTGGTCATTGTGGTCATTGTCGTGGTCATTGTCGTGGTCATTGTCGTGGTCATTGTGGTCATTGTTGTGGTCATTGTCGTGGTCATTGTCATGGTCATTGTGGTGGTCATTGTCATGGTCATTGTGGTGGTCATTGTGGTCATTGTCGTGGTCAATGTCGTGGTCATTGTCGCGGTCACTGTCGTGGTCATTGTCGTGGTCATGGTCATTGTCGTGGTCATTGTCGTGGTCATTGTGGTGGTCATTGTGGTCATTGTCGTGGTCATTGTTGTGGTCATTGTCGCGGTCACTGTCGTGGTCATTGTCGTGGTCATGGTCATTGTCGTGGTCATTGTCGCGGTCATTGTTGTGGTCATTGTGGTCATTGTCGTGGTCATTGTCGCGGTCATTGTCGTGGTCATTGTCGTGGTCATTGTTGTGGTCATTGTGGTGGTCATTGTGGTGGTCATTGTCGTGGTCATTGCCATGGTCATTGTCGTGGTCATTGTTGTGGTCATTGTGGTAATTGTTGTGGTCATTGTCATGGTCATTGTCGTGGTCATTGTCGTGGTCATTGTGGTAATTGTTGTGGTCATTGTCGTGGTCATTGTCGTGGTCATTGCCGTGGTCATTGTCGTGGTCATTGCCGTGGTCATTGTGGTCATTGTTGTGGTCATTGTCGTGGTCATTGTCATGGTCATTGTCGTGGTCATTGTCATGGTCATTGTGGTGTCTCTTGTGGTCATTGTCGTGGTCATTGTTGTGGTCATTGTCGTGGTCATTGCCGTGGTCATTGTCGTGGTCATTGCCGTGGTCATTGCCGTGGTCATTGTCGTGGTCATTGTTGTGGTCATTGTGGTGGTCATTGTGGTGGTCATTGTCGTGGTCATTGCCGTGGTCATTGCCGTGGTCATTGTCGTGGTCATTGTTGTGGTCATTGTGGTAATTGTTGTGGTCATTGTCGTGGTCATTGTCGTGGTCATTGTCGTGGTCATTGCCGTGGTCATTGTCGTGGGGTAAAAGAACATTCCGGCGATCTGCTACGACTTTGACAGTCGCCGGCAGTCGCCTTAAATATCGCACAACTGGGACAGGCCCTTAAGACAGCAGCCCATCACAGATAGAACATGAGCATCCTTACCTTGTCAGTAAGAACTCTCCGCATCTAATAATGTCAAACAGTGACAAGGCTCTCAGAGTTAAATAGAAGGCTCTCATGAACTCTGTCATGGTGGCTCTTTTGTTTCAGCTGCCAGTGATTCATTTACTCCTTCTCTCTCCCGGGGGGGTTAATTCACTTGACCCCGTGCAGCAGTTCATGTTAAATGATTGGGTAAATGAAACCACCACTTCCAGTAAATTACACTGGAAAGAATAAAATTGCTGAGCCAGAAATACCAGCAATGCTTCCGCTGTTCAGCGAACACCGGCCTTTTGCAAGGTTACTGGTAGACAGATTCACCACACTCTTTAGACAATAGGTGCAGGAGTAGGCCATTCGGCCCTTCGAGCCAGCACCGCCATTCAATGTGATCATGGCTGATCATTCTCAATCAGTACCCCGTTCCTGCCTTCTCCCCTGACTCCGCTATCCTTAAGAGCTCTATCCAGCTCTCTCTTGAATGCGTTCAGGGAATTGGCCTCCACTGCCTTCTGAGGCAGAGAATTCCACAGATTCACAACTCTCTTTCGTCAGAGGGCGGTGAATCTGTGGAATTCTTTGCCACCAAAGGCTGTGGAGGCCACAAGTCAGTGGATATTTTTAAGGCAGAGATGGATAGATTCGGCACGGTGGCGCAGCGGTAGAGTTGCTGCTTTACAGCGAATGCAGCGCCGGAGACTCAGGTTTGATCCTGACTACGGGTGCTGTACTGTAAGGAGTTTGTACGTTCTCACCGTGACCTGCGTGGGTTTTCTCCGAGATCTTCGGTTTCCTCCCACACTCCAAAGACGTACAGGTATGTAGGTAAATTGGCTGGGTAAATGTAAAAATTGTCCCTAGTGGGTGTAGGATAGTGTTAATGTGCGGGGATCGCTGGGCGGCACGGACTTGGTGGGCCGAAAAGGCCTGTTTCCGGCTGTATATATATGATATGATATGATATGATTCTTGATTAGTGCGGGTGCCATGGGTTATGGGGAGAAGGCAGGAGAATGGGGTTAGGAGGGAGAGATAGATCAGCCATGATTGAATGGCGGAGTGGACTTGATGGGCCGAATGTGCTAATTCTGCTCCTATCCCTTATAGGAATAAGGGGGCAGGAGCTTCATTAAAGGGCACTTCAAAAAAACGATGAGGTTCTGTGGTCAGGCAGCAATCACAGCAGGTAGAGCTGCTGCCTCACAGCGCCAGAGACCCGGGTTCCATCCCGACTACGGGCGCTGTCCGTACGGAGTTTGTACGTTCTCCCCGTGACCTGCGCGGATTTTCTCCGAGATCTTCGGTTTTCCTCCCACACTCCAAAGACGTGCAGGTTTGTGGGTTAGTTGGCTTTGGTGGAAGCGTAAAATCAAAGATACTAGAGGAGCAAGATAGACCACTCGACCCTAATAACCGTAGTGCGTCGTGGCGGCCATTTTAGTAGGCAGAAACTTGCAGAAACATTTAAAAAGAAAAATAACAAAAATCTGTGAATTGACAGATGAGATATATTCTGCATTTTAATGGTATCATCACACATACAGTTCTCCCAAAACACTGATTACACTGCGAGAGGCAGAGCGAACGGCGGGTTTTGCTTACTAAAATGGCTCCTTTGCACATAACTACACTTCAGTATAGGCGATTTCAACTGAGTGCTCCATCTTGTTCCTCTAGTATCTTTGGTGAAGATTGTCCCCAATTGTGTGTGGGATGGTGTTAGTGTGCGGGGATCGCTGGTCGGCGCGGATTCGGTGGACTTGGTCCATATCCCTCCAAACCTGTCCTAACCATGTACCGGTCTAACTGTTTCTTAAACGTTGGGATAGTCCCAGCCTCGACTACCTCCTCCGGCAGCTCGTTCCATACACCCACCAACCTCTGTGTAAAAAAGTTACCCCCTGTATCTCGAAACTAAAAAAAAAATTAAATCACATGGTCAAGAATCAAGAGAGTTTAACCATCAGATGTAGAACAATTGAGATAAGTGCGGACGATGAACAATGGAGTCTGTGCGCAACTGGATCCTCGACTTCGTCATCAACGCCGCACCGTCAGGTAGGGTTGCCAACTTCCTCACTCCCAAATACGGGACAAGGTGATGTCACCGCCCCGCGCCCCACGTGACCTCAGCCAGCCAGCGGCCACGTGCTCCCGCTCCACCAATGGCGGCCGCCATTGGTGGAGCGGGAGCACGTGGCCGCTGGCTGGCTGAGGTCACGTGGGGCGTGGGGCGGTGATGTCACCCTTTGTCCCTTATTTGGGAGTGAGGAAGTTGGCAACCCTACTAATACGGGACAAGGGCGGTCCCCTTACGGGACAAACCAATTTAGCCCAAAATATGGGATGTCCCGGCTAATAAGGGACGGTTGGCAACCTTACCGTCAATCTAAACTGGCATAACTGCTGTACGAAATCATGAGAGGAATAGATCGGGTAGACGCATACAGTCTCTTGCCCGGAGTAGGGGAATCGAGGACCAGAGGACATAGGTTCAAGGTGAAGGGGAAAAGATTCAATAGGAATCCGAGGGGTAACTTTCTCACACAGAGGGTGGTGGGTGTATGGAACGAGCTGACGGAGGAGGTAGTTGAGGCTGGGACTATCCCAACGTTTCAGAAACAGTTAGACAGGTACATGGTTAGGACAGGTTTGGAGGGATATGGACCAAACGCAGGCAGGTGGGACTGGTGTAGTTGGGACACGTTGGCCGGTGCGGGCAAGTTGGGCCGAAGGGCCTGTTTCCAGGCTGTCTCACTCTATGGCAGCAATGTTTCATCCTCAATAACCATCAGCACAGAGGCAACTCGAGGCTGAGTGTACTGCCCTCTGCTCTACTCACTCAAGAGAGAGTTAGATTTAGCTCTTGGGGCTAACGGAATCAAGGGATATGGGCAGAAAACAGGAACGGGGTACTGATTGTGGATGATCAGGCATGATCATATTGAATGGCGGTGCTGGCTCAAAGGGCCGAATGGCCTCCTCCTGCACCTATTTTTCCTATGTTTCTACCCAAGGCTGTGCAGACAGACACAGTCCCAAAGTTGCTGCCGACACCGCCGTTACGGGTAACGATGAATCAGAGTAGAGGAGGGAGAACGATCGTCCAATTGATCAGATACAGAACAACGGCCTTGTTCTCAACATCTGCAAGACCCGAGAATTGATTGATTGTTGGAAGGACCTGCAGATGCTGGTTTACACCAAAGATAGACACAAAAAGCTGGAGTAACTCAGCGGGTCAGGCAGCATCTCTGGAGAGAAGGAATGGGGGGTCGAGACCCTTCTTCAGGCTGAGAGTTGGGGGTTGAGGGGAAACGAGTTACATGAAAAAATGAACGAGAGTTATGCAGGAGGACAAATCACAGCCAGCAACGATGATCAAGGAAAGATGGAGCCCACAATGGTCCGATGTTGGCTGTGGGTGGATTGCAGACTCCAGGAGGCTGAGGATAGACAATAGACAATAGATGCAGGAGGAGGCCATTCGGCCCTTCGAGCCAGCACCGCCATTCAATGTGATCATGGCTGATCATTATCAATCAGTACCCCGTTCCTGCCTTCTCCCCATACCCCCTGACTCCGCTATCCTTAAGAGCTCTATCTAGCTCTCTCTTGAATGCATTCAGAGAATTGGCCTCCACTGCCTTCTGAGGCGGAGAATTCCACAGATTCACAACTCTGACTGAAAAAGTTTTTCCTCATCTCCGTTCTAAATGGCCGACCCCTTATTCTTAAACTGTGGCCCCTTGTTCTAGACTCCCCCAACATTGGGAACATGTTTCCTGCCTCTCACATGTCCAACCCCTTAATAATCTTATACCTTTCGATAAGATCTCCTCTTATCCTTCTAAATTCCAGTGTATACAAGCCTAGTCGCTCCACTCTTTCAACATGTGACAGTCCCGCCATTCCGGGAATTAACCTAGTAAACCTACGCTGCACGCCCTCAATAGCAAGAATATCCTTCCTCAAATTTGGAGACCAAAACTGCACACAGTACTCCAGGTGCGGTCTCACTAGGGCCCTGTACAACTGCACACAGTACTCCAGGTGCGGTCTCACTAGGGCCCTGTACAACTGCACACAGTACTCCAGGTGCGGTCTCACTAGGGCCCTGTACAACTGCACACAGTACTCCAGGTGCGGTCTCACTAGGGCCCTGTACAACTGCACACAGTACTCCAGGTGCGGTCTCACTAGGGCCCACCAAGCTGTCTTCATCGACAAGCCCGATGTGGAGAGTCGATAACTTTGGACGCAGCAGTAGAGTTGTTGCCTCACAGCGCCAGAGATCCGGGTTTGATCTCAGGTGCTGCCTGTGCGGAGTTTGCACGCGCTCCCTGTGGCCGCGTGGGTTTCCTCCGGGTGCTCCGGTTTCCTCCCACATCCCAAAGACGTGCGGGTTAATTGGCTCCTCTGTAAACTGCCCCAGAGTGTCGGGAGTGGGTGAGAAAGTGGGATAACTAGTGTGAACGGGTGATCGATGGCCGGTGGCTTGGAGGGCCGAAGGGCCTGTTCCGTGCTGCATCTGTAAACCTCTTCTCTGTGGACTGTCACCTTGTCGTGGTGGAGAAGCTCGTGTGGTCCTGAGATCCTGAGAGCGATGCCGTCTGGAGCCACGCTCCTGGTAGGGTCACCCATGGCGGTAAGGTCGAGTGGGAAGTCCCCGACAAAGAGCGATCCAACCAAGACCTCAACGGTGGAACAGGCGGAGGGAGGATGAGGGCTGACTTTAGCGGAGCGTCACAGCGGCAGGGAAGGCGGATGGATGAAGGCTGCAGCAGAAAAGGGTCCCCGATCGTCTTGGACTCCACGCCACTGGATCCTGACCCAGATCTGTCAAGGACCGTCTGTGCACCAGTCCCCCCACGTTAAACAAAGTCACGCACAGGCGTCCATACAAGAGGACAGTCATACTCTCTTCGAGTGACCGCCGATAAACTAAACTAACCAATCCTATGTCATCGTGCAATGCAGGTACAGCAGGCAGTGAAGAAAGCCAATGGAATGTTGGCCTTCATAACAAGAGGAGTTGAGTATAGGAGCAAAGAGGTCCTTCTGCAGTTGTACAGGGCCCTAGTGAGACCGCACCTGGAATACTGTGTGCAGTTTTGGTCTCCAAATTTGAGGAAGGATATTCTTGCTATTGAGGGCGTGCAGCGTAGGTTTACTAGGTTAATTCCCGGAATGGCGGGACTGTCATATGTTGAAAGACTGGAGCGACTAGGCTTATATACACTGGAATTTAGAAGGATGAGAGGAGATCTTATCGAAACGTATAAGATTATTAAGGGGTTGGACACGTTAGAGGCAGGAAGCATGTTCCCAATGTTGGGGGAGTCCAGAACAAAGGGCCATAGTTTAAGAATAAGGGGTAGGCCATTTAGAACTGAGATGAGCAAAAACTTTTTCAGTCAGAGAGTTGTGAATCTGTGGAATTCTCTGCCTCAGAAGGCAGTGGAGGCCAATTCTCTGAATGCATTCAAGAGAGAGCTAGATAGAGCTCTTAAGGATAGCGGAGTCAGGGGGTATGGGGAGAAGGCAGGAACGGGGTACTGATTGAGAATGATCAGCCATGATCACATTGAATGGCGGTGCTGGCTCGAAGGGCCGAAAGGCCTCCTCCCGCACCTATTGTCTATTGTCTGATGGCACGGTGGCGCAGCGGTAGAGTTGCTGCCTTACAGCGAATGCAGCGCCGGAGTCTTAGGTTCGATCCTGACTACGGGCGCCGTCTGTACGGAGTTTGTACGTTCTCCCCGTGACCTGCGTGGGTTTGCTCCGAGATGTTTGGTTTTCTCTATTTTCGTTGGATGCTTTCAAGAGAGAGCTGGATAGAGCTCTTAAGGATAGCGGAGTGAGGGGGTATGGGGAGAAGGCAGGAACGGGGTACTGATTGAGAGTGATCAGCCATGATCGCATTGAATGGCGGTGCTGGCTCGAAGGGCTGAATGGCCTACTCCTGCACCTATTGTCTATTGTCTATTGTCTATTGTCTATTGTCTATTGTCTCTCACACTCCAAAGGCGTGCAGATTTGTAGGTTAATCGGCTTGGTATCAATGTAAAAATTGTCCCTAGTGGGTGTAGGATCGTGTTCGTGTGCGGGGATCGCCGGTGGGCGCGGTCTCGATGGGCCGAAGGGCCTGTTTCCGCGCTGTATCTCCAAACTAAACTAAACTAATTTTAAAAACTAAATTCTATGTTCTATTTTTATTTAATAAACTGAATTTAAGTTCAGCCAGTCTCCACGGTGGGATTTGAACTTATGACCACAGATGAATGATCCGGGCTTCTAGATCGTTATCAGATAATTTAATTATTGGGCTAATGCATCACGGAGATCAAAGGCCGTGGGAGTGTGACTCAAACAGAAAGCTACTGTGTGAATAACACTGGGAGGCTGGTGGAGATATGGAGGATCCCCCACTCAGGCAGTCAATCCCTTATCAAGATAGACACGAAATGCCGGAGTAACTCAGCGGGTCAGGCAGCATCTCGGGAGAGAAGGAATGGGTGACGTT